>NC_057802.1:210547148-210556134 GCF_018294505.1 Triticum aestivum | reverse complement strand
TAGGCAAGTACTAGACTGTAGCTAAGCCCCCGAGTGAGAGGGTTGCTCACCATTCGGTAGGATTTTTCAAACTTAGGCGAGTACTGGACTGCAGCTAAGCCCCCGAGTGAGAGGCTTGCTCACCACTCGGTAGGATTTTTTAAACTTAGGTGAAACGGATTCGTAGCTAAGCCTCCGAGTGAGAGGCTTGCTTTTCACTCGATAGGATTTTCTTTGAACTTTGGCGAAACAGGTTCGCAGCTAAGCCTCCGAGTGAGAGGCTTGCTCTTCACTTGATAGGATTTTTTTCCAAACTTAGGCGAAACGGATTCGCATCTAAGGCACGCATTGGGTGATTGAGAGCATATGAAAAAGGAACAACAATCATTTAGGAGACTATAAAACTGTGTCTTTGATAATCAAACTAGAAGGTATTTCTTATTACATCTCAACAGTCTGAATGCTTAAGTGTAAAAGGGGCGGAGCAGCTCCGCATTCCAAGCGCGTGGCTCGTCTTTCTTGTGCTCGACATTATAAAGGTGGTATGCTCCGTTGTGGAGCACTCTGGTGACAATGAAGGGGCCTTCCCAAGCAGGAGCGAGCTTGTGAGGTTTCTGCTGATCCACTCGAAGAACCAAGTCTCCCTCTTGAAATGCTCGACCCCTCACGTTTCTGGCGTGGAATCGACGCAGGTCTTGCTGATAAATCGTTGACCGGATCAGGGCCATCTCTCTTTCCTCTTCCAGGAGATCAACTGCGTCTTGCCGAGCCTATTCCGCTTCATCTTCAGAGAAAAGCTCGACTCGGGGTGCATTGTGAAGCAAGTCACTCGGTAGTACAGCTTCAGCTCCATAGACCAAGAAGAATGGAGTTCGGCCAGTCAACCGATTTGGAGTTGTCCTCAATCCCCAAAGCACTGATGGAAGTTCATCGACCCAGGCGCCTGCTGCATGCTTGAGATCACGCATCAATCGGGGTTTCAGTCCTTTGAGAATCAATCCATTTGCTCTTTCTGCTTGTCCATTCGACTTGGGATGGGCGACTGAAGCATAGTCGACTCGAGTGCCTTCGGAAGCGCAGAAGGCTCTGAACTCATCAGAATCAAAGTTAGACCCATTGTCAGTGATGATGTTGTGCGGAACACCATATCTGAATGTTAACTCTCTGATGAAGCTAACAGCAGTACTGGCTTCAAGATTTTCGATAGGCTTGGCTTCAATCCATTTGGTGAACTTGTCGACTGCCACGAGCACATGAGTGAAGCCGCTCCTACCAGTCCTCAGAGGTCCAACCGTATCCAATCCCCAAACAGCAAAGGGCCAGACGAGTGGAATGGTCTTCAGGGCTGATGCAGGTTTGTGAGACATGTTGGTGTAAAACTGGCAACCTTCACATTTGTCGACTATTTCTTTCGTCATTTCATTTGCTCGTGGCCAATAGAATCCCGCTCGGTATGCTTTGGCCACAATGGTCCAAGAGGATGCATGGTGACCACAGGTCCCCGAGTGGATGTCGTTGAGGATCACTCGACATTCTTCTGGTGTTATACATTTCTGGCTGACTCCGGTTACACTTTCCCTGAACAGCTGTCCTCTTATCACAGTAAAGACTTTGGATCAACGGACGATCTGTCGAGCCTCTTCTTCATCCTCTGGGAGTTCCTTCCTAAGAATGTATGCGATGTATGGCACTGTCCAGTCGGGAGTGATGACCAAAACCTCCATGACCAAGTCGACCACGGCTGGGACTTCGACTTCAGTCGGATCAGTGGCACTCTTTGGTTGTGGGGGCTCTTCAGTGAAAGGATCTTCCTGAACTGAAGGTGTATGAATATGTTCGAAAAACACATTGCTGGGAATGGCCTTCCTCTTGGAACCTATCTTTGCCAAATCATCAACTGCTTGATTTTTCAATCGTGGTATATGATGGAGCTCTGACCCCTCGAACTTCTTTTCTAACTTTCTCACTGCATTACAATAGCCAGTCATGGCTGGGCTTCTGACGTCCCACTCCATCATGACTTGATTAACCACCAAATCTGAGTCACCATAGACCATTATGCGACGGACGCCGAGTGAAATGGCCATATGCAACCCGTACAGAGGTGCTTCATATTCAGCTTCGTTGTTGGAGGAATCAAAATGAATCTGAAGAACATAGCTGAGTCTGTCTCCTCGAGGGGATACTAATACCACCCCAGCACCGGAACCATTCAGCATCTTGGATCCATCAAAGAACATGGTCCAATGCTCCGAGTGAATCTGAGTCGGTTGCTGCTGCTCAACCCACTCGGCGAGGAAATCTGCTATTGCTTGGGACTTGATAGCTTTCTTTGCTTCAAACTTGATATCCAATGGAAGGAGTTCAATCGCCCACTTTGCCACTCGACCAGTTGCATCTCTATTGTTCATAATTTCTGACAATGGTGCGTCGCTGACGACTGTAATGGAGTGATCAGAAAAATAATGTGCAACCTTCTTCGTGGTCATGTAAATTCCATAGACAAGCTTCTGATAATGTGGGTATGTTTGCTTGGATGGAGTCAAGACTTCAGAAACGTAGTACATAGGTTTTTCCTTCTTCTTCCCGCTCGACCGTGAGCACTGTACTGACAACTTGTTCAGTGGCTGCAATATAAAGTAGTAAAGGCTCTTTGCTGATTGGGGCAGCTAGCACTGGCTGGGTGGAAAGTAGGGTTTTGAGCTCTGCAAACGCTGCATCAGCTTCAGGAGTCCACTCAAACTTGTCAGATTTCTTCATCAGTCGGTAAAGAGGCAATGCCTTTTCACCGAGGCGAGAAATGAATCGACTCAATGCGACCAAACAACCAGTAAGCTTCTGCATGTCATGCACACGCACAGGGCGTTTCATCCGGAGTATGGCCCCAACTTTCTCTGGGTTCGCGTCGATCCCTTGTTCGGAAACGAGGAAACCGAGTAATTTACCTCCTGGAACTCCGAATGTCCATTTTGACGGATTAAGCTTGATATCATATCTTCTCAGGTTGGCAAAGATTTCAGCAAGGTCAGTCAGCAGGTCGGAACCTTTACGCGACTTGTCCACAATGTCATCCATATATGCCTTCACATTCCGACTGATTTGAGTGAACAAACACTTCTGAATCATCCTCATAAATGTGGCTCCGGCGTTCTTGAGGCCGAATGGCATGGTGACATAACAGAAGCACCCGAGGAGTGATGAAAGCAGTTTTTATCTCATCGGGTCCATACAGTCGGATCCGATGATACCCGGAATAGGTGTCCAGAAAAAACAAACGCTCACACCCCGTAGTTGATTCGATGATTTGTTCGATATGGGGGAGAGGGAAATTATCTTTCGGGCAGGCCCGATTGATATGCTTGAATTCAATGCACATGCGAAGTGAGTCATCCTTCTTGGGGACCATGACAATATTGGCAAGACACTCGGAGTGGTAAATCTCTCGGATGAACTCAGCTGCCAGGAGCCGAGCCACATCATCACCAATTGCCTTTCTCTTCTGTACGGCGGACCATCGAAGATGTTCCTTGACTGGTTTCACTTTCGGGTCAACTCGCAAACGGTGCTCAGCCAGTCCCCTGGGTACACCCGGCATGTCAGAAGGTTTCCATGCAAAGATGTCCTAGTTCTCACGGAGGAACTAGATGAGCGCTTCTTCCTATTTGTTGTCGAGTGATGTTGAGATATGAGTAGGAGCAGCATTAGGATCGATCGAGTGAATCTGAATCGGCTTTGTTTCACCAGATGACTGAAATGCAGAATATGTGGCAGTCTTCTTAGCTCGCAGCAAATCACTCGGATCTACATTCTTCTGATACTCTTGCATTTCGACTGCTGCCATTTGTGCATCAGCGATTTTTGAGCCCTTCTGGAAGCACTCTTCTGCCTTCTGCCGATTGCCAGTGATTGTGATCACTCCTCTGGGACCAGGCATCTTCAATTTGAGGTACACGTAACATGGTAGAGGCATAAAACGTGCATAAGTAGGCCTACCCAGAATAGCATGATAAGCACTCTGGAAATCCACTACTTCAAATGTCAACTTTTCCTTGCGGTAATTCTTGGAATCACCGAAAACCACGTCAAGGGATATCTGGCCGAGTGATTCGGCTTTCTTTCCAGGGATAACACCATGGAAACTCATATTGCTTTCACTAAGCTTGGACATCGGGATGCCCATCCCCTTCAAGGTTTCAGCATAAAGGATATTCAAGCCGCTACCACCATCCATTAGCACTTTGGTCAGTCGAGTGCCTTCTACAACTGGGTCGACCACCAACGCTTGCCTCCCAGGGGTGGCTATACGTGCTGGGTGATCAGACTGGTCGAACGTGAGGGCAGTCTGAGACCACTTCAAATAAGTGTGTGCTGCCGGAGCCACCATGTTCACTTCTCTGATGATAACTTTCAGTCGACTTTTGCTCTCAACATTAGCAAAAATCATTAGGGTGGAATTGACATTGGGAAAGCCATCATCTTCCTCTTTGTCTTCATCCTTGTCTGACTCTTTGTCCTTATCACTAGGTTGTGTCTCTCGGAACTGCTGGATCAGAACTCGACACTGTCGAGTGGTATGTTTAGGATAAATCAGATGGCCTTCTTCATCCTTCTTGGTGTGAATGTGTCATGGAAAATCCAACACATCATTTCCGGCTTGATCTTTCACTTTCTTGGGGTTCTAGGGCCCTTTGGGCTTCCCCTTGAACATTCCTTGAGCCACAACTAAAGCTTCACCAGGAGCAGCTGGCTCGGCCTTACGTTTCTGTTTTCGATTGGAAGTACCTCCACCGGTGTCCTGACCGACTGGTTTTGTCTTTCCACTGCGGAGTCGATCCTCTTCTTCTCCGTTAGCGTACCGAGTGGCTATTTCCCTCATCCGAGTCAGGGACATATCTCCTGTCCGACCGAATTTCAGGACTAGCTTTCGATACTTAACGCCTTCCTTGAAGGCACAAACTGCTTGATCTCAGACACATTTTCCACTGTGTGGTGCAAAGTAGTCCACCTCTGAATGAAATCTCTCAGAGTTTCACTTGGTTTTTGCACACAATGATGCAATTCTGTCAACCCTGCTGGTCGTTTGCAAGTACCCTCAAAAGTCCAAACAAACACTCGGGCGAGTTCCTCCCAACTTAATATACTGCCAGGTGCTAACTGATTCACCAATGCTCTGGCCGAGCCTTCCAACATCAGAGGAAGGTGCTTCATGTCCACTTCATCATTGCCGCCGCCAATTTGTACAGCCACTAGGTAATCTTCAAGCCAAGTGTCAGGCTTGGACTCACCAGTAAACTTGCTGACTCCAGTCGCCATCCTGAAGTTGGGAGGAATCACTTCGGCCCTGATGGCTCTGCTGAAACACTCTGGACCTGAAACATGCACTCTGCTGCCAGTCGGGTAATCTCTGTCATGGCCTTCTCTGTGTGCTCTGTTCCTATCAACGAGACCTTGAATGAGAATAGATCTCGCATCAAATCCTAGCTCCCTCGGGTCGACTGATACTCTTCGCTCGCCGCTGTGAGGGTGTCTGCCATCATGTTGCCGAGGCACATACGTTCCACTCCTCGGAGGGGGTGTGGTCACTTGACGACGGTCGTCACGACTGAGTCGGTGATCATACTGCTCGTCGTTTCTGTACCGATCCTGCCGGTGCCCGCGACCCTCACGCCGGGGGGCCATCTTGGGATATGGGCCGACTGAACCGTATCTGCCATCACAGACCTGCTATGAATCCTATTCCGTGACTGAGACACTGCTGTGTTCTGCTCTCCGGCCGCCCGGAATAAGGCCCGGATCTGCATCAAACCTCTGCCAGCTTCCGACTGGGAAGGCTGAATTGACTCTGCTATTCAGGCTGCAGCTGTGAGATTTTGAATCGGAGTGTGGTATACCTGAGGTTGAGGCGGAAAAAGCTGTCGTCGACTGGACTCAGGAATCCGCTGCCGAGCACGCTCGTCGAGTGCATGCTGAACGTTCTCCAGTCGAGTGCGCTCAGCCAAGTTAGCTAGGCGTGCCTCTTCCAAGGCCCGGGCCTCGGGGGTTTCTCCAATGATGGGAGTGTGAAGTGCATCCATATTGCGGCGGCGAAGCTCTTCCCTCTGCTGCGAAGAAAGGGGCTCGGGGCGGTACTCCTCGTGAACGCGTGATGGATCGCCACCACCAACACCACCGTCATCGCGGGGGAAGCCAGGAGGACTGCGTGGTCCATCGACCATCAAGACTTCTGTCGCGGGATCGCTGCTATCGCACTCGGATGCGGTCTCGACGGAGACAGTCGAACAGGCCATAGAGAGTTTCGTCGGGCTCGATTGCCGCGACATGTGGGGTGGCCAACTGACGGGCCACCGCGTGTCTCACCCACCGCTGGAGCCGCGACCGACTAGATCGCTTGCGCCGACGAACAGCGGGGGGCGAGGACACCATAGGAGCCGACCGATACTTGGTCGATGGTTGCCGGAGAAGGACGCCGCGGACGCACGCGCGAAAGTGCGTCACCCCGCGGAAGGGGAGCGCCTCGACGTCGAGTGGAGCTTCCTGAAACCAAGTGGAGTCGTCGGCAACGAAGACGAGCGCACCGAGATGGATCTCGTGGCCCTCAGCCCATCCGCCGGGGGAAACCATGATGATGAGAATCGGGAAAAATCGCCACTTCACCAAAAAGTCGCTAAGACATCTGCCCCACGGTGGGCGCCAACTGTCGTGGATCTAAGGCTGACAGTAGAATGGGGGGTAGGTATGAGGAGGCAAGATCCTAGCTATGGTGAAGTTGTACACACGAGTTTTACGAGTTCAAGCCCTTCGCGGAGGAAGTAACAGCCCGACGTCTCGGTGCCCGGAGGCGGTCGACTGGATTATGCGTGTGTGTTACAGGGGGTGCGAGCCCTTGTGCCAGAGGAGGGGGTGTTGGAAATATGCCCTAGAGGCAATAATAAAATGGTTATTATTATATTTCCTTGTTCATGATAATTGTCTATTGTTCATGCTATAATTGTATTAACTGGAAACCGTAATACATGTGTGAATACATAGACCACAACATGTCCCTAGTAAGCCTCTAGTTGACTAGCTCGTTGATCAATAGATGGTTATGGTTTCCTGACCATGGACATTGGATGTCATTTATAACGGGATCACATCATTAGGAGAATGATGTGATGGACAAGACCCAATCCTAAGCATAGCACAAGATCGTGTAGTTCGTTTGCTAAGAGCTTTTCTAATGTCAATTATTGTTTCCTTAGACCATGAGATTGTGCAACTCCCAGATACTGTAGGAACGCTTTGGGTGTACCAAACGTCACAACGTAACTGGGTGGCTATAAAGGTGCACTACAGGTATCTCCGAAAGTGTCTGTTGGGTTGGCACGAATCGAGACTGGGATTTGTCACTCCGTGTGACGGAGAGGTATCTCTGGGCCCACTCGGTAATGCATCATCATAATGAGCTCAATGTGACTAATGAGTTAGCCACGGGATCATGCGTTACGGAACGAGTAAAGAGACTTGCCGGTAACGAGATTGAACGAGGTATTGGGATACCGACGATCGAATCTCGGGCAAGTAACATACCGATAGACAAAGGGAATTGTATACGGGATTGATTGAATCCCCGACATCGTGGTTCATCCGATGAGATCATCGTGGAACATGTGGGAGCCAATATGGGTATCCAGATCCCGCTATTGGTTATTGGCCGGAGAGGTGTCTCGGTCATGTCTGCATGGTTCCCGAACCCGTAGGGTCTACACACTTAAGGTTGACGCTAGAGTTGTTATAGGAAATTGTATGTGGTTACTGAAGGTTGTTCGGAGTCCCAGATGAGATCCCGGATGTGACGAGGAACTCCGGAGTGGTCTGGAGGTGAAGATCGATATATTGGATGGAGGGTATTGGAGTCCGGAATTGTTCTGGGAGTACCGGGTGACGACCAGCGTGACCGAAAGGTGTTTTGGAGGCCCCGGCAAGCGTTGGGGGGCCTTATGGGCCAAGGGGAGGGGGCACATGTAACACCCACGATGCGGCTATATCTCCCACGTGTCAAGGCACGACTTAGAGGCATAACCGCATTGTGGTTTTGTCGCAAGAAGGGTCATCTTCACACAATCCCATGTAATGAACAAGAATGGGATAACGAGAGTTGGCTTACAATCGCCACTTCACACAATACATAAATATAATCCATATATCATACAAAATACACACATAGACCGACTACGGTCAAATCCAAATGAAAATAAGATAACCCCAAATGCTAGATCCCCGATCGTCCCAACTGGGCTCCACTACTAATCATCGGGAAAAGACACATAGTAACGACCACGTTCCTCATCGAACTCCCACTTGAGGTCGATTGCGTCATCTGCACTGGCATCGTCGGCACCTGCAACTGTTTTGGTAGAATCTGTGAGTCACGAGGACTCAGCAATCTCACACCCGCGAGATCAAAACTATTTAAACTTATAGGAAAGGATGGTGTAATGAGGTGGAGCTGCAGCAGGCAATAAGCATATATAGTGGCTAACATACACAAATGAGAGCGAGAAGAGAAGTAGCGGAACGGTCGTCAACTAGTAATGACCAAGAAGTGATCCTGAACTCCTACTTACGTCATTCATAACTCAAACCGTGTTCACTTCTCGGACTCCGCCGAGAAGAGACCATCACGGCTATACACACGGTTGATGTATTTTAATTAAGTCAAGTGACAAGTTCTCTACAACCGGACATTAACAAATTCCCATCTGCCTCATAACCGCGGGCACGGCTTTCGAAAGATAATACCCTGCAGGGGTGTCCCAACTTAGCCCATCATAAGCTCTCACAGTCAACGAAGGATAAACCTTCTCCCAGGAAGACCCCATCAGTCTCAGAATCCCAGTTTACAAGACATTTCGACAATGGTAAAACAAGACGAGCAAAGCCGCCCGATGTGCCGACAAATCATGATAGGAGCTGCACATATCTCGTTCTCAGGGCACACCGGATGAGACAACCTATGAGTAAAACC
>NC_057802.1:210544524-210546782 GCF_018294505.1 Triticum aestivum | reverse complement strand
CCAAGGGAAAAAGGCTTAGGTGGCAAATGGTAAAACCAAGGTTGGACCTTGCTGGAGGAGTTTTATTCAAGGCAAACTGTCAAGGGGGTCCCATAAATCACCCAACCGTGTAAGGAACGCAAACTCAAGGAATATAATACCGGTAAGACGGAAACTAGGGCGGCAAAAGTGGAACAAAACACCAGGCATAAGGCCGAGCCTTCCACCCTTTACCAAATATATAGATGCATTAATTAAATAAGAGATATTGTGATATCCCAAAATATCCATGTTCCAACATGGAACCAACTTCAACTTCACCTGCAACTAGCAACGCTATAAGAAGGGCTGGGCAAAAGCGGTAACTTAGCCAAACAACGGTTTTCTAGGAAAGGATGGTTAGGGGCTGACATGGCAATATGGGAGGCATGATATGGCAAGTGGTAGGTAGCGCAGCATGGCAAATAGAGCGAACAACTAGCAAAGCAAAGATAGAAGTGATTTCGAGGGTATGGTCATCTTGCCTGCAAGGTTCTCAGAGTTGTCGAAAGCTTGATCCTCGTAAGCATACTCAACAGGTTCCTCATTCATGAACTCGTCTCCCGGCTCTACCCAAAACAAGAACACAAGCAACGGAACCACAATCAATCACGGGAAATGCACAAGCAACATGATGCAAAACATGTATGATATGCGAGATATGATATGCGATGCATATGCGTGCTCCGGACGGAAAATGATGAACAAGGCAGTAACTTGGCAAACCAAGCATGCCACTGAAAAGATGAGATAATTTCGGTCGAAATCGATATAAAGATCACCGGAAACGGATGCACGGTTTGCAAATGGCAAGCAAAACAAGAATGACACGAATCTGCGATTAACAGCATGATAGCACTTATAATGCAACAAGTAACAATACTACAGCACTCCAACATAGCAACAAAACATATGCCAGTAATCTACAGGTGATGATTGGCAAAAGATGAACACTGAGCTACGGCTAGATCACAACAAAAGAGGCTCAAACAAGCATGGCAAAAGTGCAAAAGATATCAGGTTCACAGACTTGGAGAAATTACTGGACATGGCAGAAACAGCATCAGGTAACAATGTTCAGAGCACGAAATCAACATGCTACAGGAACTTAACATAGAAAAACAAGGCGTGGAAGTATTCTACTAAATGCATATGACAAAAGTCCCTTACTGACCATAAGCCAAAAAGGACAAAAGATATGATGGCAACCATGTAAACATAGAAAGTTTCGTTAACAGGTTTCAGACTTGGCAGAAAACAGAGCATGCCAGAAACAGACATTATGAGGGCATCTTTGTGAGCTTGATACACTCATCACAAAGCAATGCATGACAAAAAAAGCATACCTACAGTAAGATGGAATGTTTATGAAGCAATCCAAGGCAAGAGCAAGTACATAGCATGTATGGATCAACTACAACAAGCTTGGAAAAATTGAATATCATGTAAACAATCTGCCAGGAACATTTTATAGCAAAAGCAGAGCAAGATTGAGTCATGCTATATCACTCTATAATTTCAAACAAGGGCATGAATGGATCAATTACAACAATATCTACAAAACACCCTTACTAAACATCTCCAAAAGGAGCATGGATCTCTCTGTAGCCACATGGATACATAGCAACAAAATAACAGCAGACAAAGACAGTAAATTTACCAAGTCCCTGAAATCAGAAACATCACAAAGCCTAGTTTGCATGCTTGTGCTAGTCACCACTGAGATCACAAAAATACATGGCATACACCTCTGTAAAGATGGCATGGCCATAAGATGCACAGATTAAATGCAACAAAAATAACAAATCCTCAAGTTCCGATAAGTAACAGCACACAACAGCAACTAGCACTCTTGCACCAGAGATTTGGGCATTAAGATGGACTCAAATGAACATGGTGCAATGGAACAAAATGTAGAGCATCACGAGACGAACGTTTCGATACATTACACGCGCGAATCGGAGCTATATGCAGAGAGTTATGATGCGATGAATATGTGCACATATTGTAAAAATATTAAGACTGATTTCGGGGAGAGGAGAAAAGTCAACCTTCGGGTTTGACTGGATCGGGATCGGGCCCGAGCTCGAGGCTCACCGTGGATGGCGACGGGGAGAAAGACGACGGAGGGAGGAGCTCGGGAGGAAGGAGGAGGCAGGCGGCGGGGTCGAGGCCGGAGCGGGAGGAGAGGGGCGCCGGCTCGGGCACGGACGGGCGCGGCGGCGCGGCGTCGGTGGCGC
>NC_057802.1:210534387-210544097 GCF_018294505.1 Triticum aestivum | reverse complement strand
GACGCGGTCGGGCGACGGGGAGGAGACGGGCCGCGGGGGCCTGCGGCGGGCTTCGTGGGCCGGCGGCGGTCGCCGGTGTACGGGCGACACGTATCGCGCTGAGAGTAGACAGGGCGGCGGCGGCTTTCGTCCGGCGCCGGGCGGACACGTCCGGCGGGCGGAGGGAGAGGCTAGGGTTTCGGGGATCCGGAAAATTTCGGGGAGGCTCACATATATATAGCTAGAGGGAGCTAGGAGAGTCCAAACGGAGCGCGGTTTTCGCCCACACGATCGTGATCGAATGACCTAGAGCATGGAAAAGACTTAGAGGGGGTTTTGGGCTGTTTAGAGAGGGGTTTTGCTGCAACACACAAAAGGACTTTGCGGTTACCCGGTTAACCGTTGGAGTACCAGACGACCTCCAAATGGAACGAAACTTGACCGGTGGTCTACCGGTGGTATACCAAGGCCACTTGACAAGACTCGATCCATTCCGAGAACGTTCAACACCCGCTCACGAAAGGAAAACAAGAGGGGTGCGCCAGAGGAGATGGGAGCGCCGGATTGCAAAACGGACAACGGGGAAAATGCTCGGATGCAAGAGACGAACACGTATGCAAATGCCATGCACATGATGACATGATATAAGATGCATGACATGAACAAAATGCAAAACGGAAAACAAAACCCAACCCCGGAGGGAATATCATAACACATAGCCGAAAATTGCAAGAGTTGGAGTTACAAATATGGAAAGTTACATCCGGGGTGTTACAACACTTCACCACTACGAGAGGATCTCATCCCGAGATCTAGGACTGAAAGAACTCCGGATATTCGGAATGGAGGTGGTCCTCGCGTTCCCAGGTGGCTTCTTAGTCGGAATGGTGCGACCACTTCACTTTTAGGAATTTGATAGACTTGTTGCGAGTCTTGCGCTCAGTTTCTTCAAGAATAGCAACGGGGTGCTCATGATAAGACAGATCTTCTTGGAGGTCAATCTCTTCGAAGTCGATGGTGCGCTCAGGCATCTTGAAGCACTTGCGAAGCTGTGACACGTGGAACACATCGTGCACGTTCGGGAAGTTGGAAGGAAGCTCAAGTTGATAGGCGAGGTCGCCTCTTTTGCCAATGATCTTGAAAGGACCCACGTATCTAGGGGCAAGCTTCCCTTTGATACCGAAGCGACGAGTGCCTTTCATTGGAGAGACGCGGAGGTAGACATGGTCTCCGATCTCGAAAGCCACATCACGGTGCTTACTATCATAGTAACTCTTCTGGCGCGATTGCACGGCTTTGAGAATTTCACGGATGACTTTACGCATTTCTTCAGCCTCTATGATTAAGTCATTGCCAAGAAGTTGGCGTTCACCAGTCTCTGACCAATTGAGAGGAGTACGACATTTTCTGCCATAAAGAATCTCGAATGGGGCCTTGCCCGAACTCGCTTGGAAGCTGTTGTTGTAGGAGAATTCGGCATATGGAAGACAATCTTCCCATTTCATGCCAAAGGAAATGACACAAGCCTTGAGCATATCTTCCAAGATTTGATTGACTCGCTCGACTTGGCCACTAGTTTGAGGATGGAAAGCTGTGCTGAAGCGAATGTTGGTGCCCATGGCCTTCTGGAAGGAGTCCCAGAACTTAGAAGTGAAGATGCTTCAACGATCTGAAGAAATCAATTGTGGAATGCCGTGCAAGGAGACAATCCTGGAGGTGTATAGCTCTGCCAACTGAGCTGCTGTGATAGATTCTTTGATTGGAAGGAAATGAGCCCCTTTAGAAAGCTTGTCAATGACAACGAAGATAGCATCATTTCCACGCTTGGACTTTGGAAATCCAGTCACGAAGTCCATTTCGATATGATCAAACTTCCACTCTGGGATAGCAAGAGGTTGGAGGAGACCAGCTGGTCTTTGGTGTTCTGCTTTCACCCTTCGACAGACATCACATTCATTCACGAATTGAGCGATTTCTCGCTTCATTCGAGTCCACCAATACGACTGCTTGAGGTCATGGTACATCTTCGTACTTCCAGGATGAATGGAAAGAAGAGAATTGTGCGCCTCGTTCATAATGACTTTCCTTGGATCGCCTTTAGGAACCACAATCCGGTCCTCGAAGAATAAAGTGTCTCTGTCATCAATGCGATAGCACTTGTATTTGGAAAGACCCTTGTCGATACCACGTTTCGCCTTCTTCACCATGCTATCCAGGAGTTGTGCCTCACGAATTTGATCTTCCAAAGTAGGAGAGACTATGAGGTTGGCAAGAAAGCCTTGAGGAACAACTTGGAGATTCAGCTTGCGGAAAGCTTCACAAAAATCCGGTTGGAAAGGCTTGAGAATTAAGCTGTTGCAATTAGCCTTCCTGCTCAAAGCATCTGCAATGACATTGGCCTTTCCTGGAGTATACTCAATACTCGGATTGTACTCTTGAATCGTTTCGACCCATCGAGTCTGCCTAAGGTTGAGGTTGGGCTGAGTGAAGATGTACTTGAGACTCTTGTGATCGGTGAATATGTCCACTTGTCTTCCCAACAAGAGATGTCTCCATGTTATTAATGCATGGACAACTGCCGCCAACTCAAGATCGTGAGTGGGGTAGTTCTTTTCGTTGGGCTTCAACTGACGAGAGGTATAGGCCACAACTTGCTTCTCTTGCATTAACACAGCACCGAGACCTTGAAGAGAAGCATCACAGAAAACTTCAAATGGCTTGGATTCGTCAGGAGGAGTTAAGACAGGAGGTGTGACTAGTTTCTCTTTGAGAGTGTTGAAAGCAACGTCACACTCAGGAGACCAGACATACTTCACATGCTTCTGGAGGAGGTTGGAAAGAGGCTTTGTAATCTTAGAGAAATTCTCAACAAATCTTCGGCAATAGCTTGCAAGACCAAGAAAACTGCGGAGCTGCTTGACATTCTGAGGAGGTTCCCAATTCACAATTGCAGACACCTTCTCGGGATTAACAGCGATGCCCTTGGCATAGATGATATGACCAAGGTAAAGAACTTCATCAAGCCAAAACTCACATTTGGAAAACTTCGCATAGAATTGATACTCTCTGAGCTTGTCGAGCACCAATCGCAAATGTTTGGCGTGATCCTTCTTATTTTTGGAGAAGACCAAGATATCATCGAGATACACCAGGACGAATTCATTGGTATAGGGGTTGAAGATGAAATTCATCATCCGAGAGAATGTTGGAGGAGCATTGACAAGGCCGAAAGATATGACAGTATATTCATAAGAACCAAAGCTTGTTCTGAATGCTGTCTTGGGAATATCTTCTTCAGGAATGCGAATCTGATGATAACCCATACGAAGATCAAGCTTGGAGAACACTTCAGCACCTTTGAGTTGCTCGAATAGATCATTGATGTTGGGAAGTGGATACTTGTTCTTGATTGTCTTCTTGTTCAATGGACGGTAGTCGACACAAAGTCGTTCCGTGCCATCCTTCTTCCGGACAAAAAGAACACCACAACCCCATGGAGATGAACTCGGTCTGATCAAACCGAGACGCTCTTCTTCATCGAGCTGTTTCTTCAATTCCATCAGCTCCTTGGGTCCCAGCTTGTACGGACGCTTGCAAACGGGTTCAGTGCCTGACTCAAGATCAATAACGAACTCAAGTGGCCGGTGAGGAGGCATACCCGGAAGCTCTTATGGAAAGACATCTTGGTACTCACAAATGACTGGAATATGAGAGATGGCATTCAACTCGTCCTTCCCATTGAGAGAAAACAACCGAATGGTTTCATCACGAGCGGCATAAATGATAATATCCTCAGAAAAGTGTGTCAATTGAATTTCCCTGGCAGCACAATCAAGTTGAGCCTTGTGCTTAGAAAGCCAGTCCATCCCGAAAATTATATCAATATCCGAGTCACCAAGAACAATTGGAGAAGACAGAAATTTATAGTTTCGCATCTTGATGGAAACATCGGGAGCAACCAAACTAGAAGTCATAAGCTTTCCCGGAGAAACAACTTGCATAACTTTGGATAAAATCTCTGTGTCAACATTGTGCTTCGATGCAAATGGGAATGACATGAAAGAATGCGATGCACCAGTATCAAATAAAACTTTTGCAGGAATATCATTAACTGAGAGATTACCCATTATCACATCAGTAGATTCCTCTGCTTGAGCTGCATTCATCATGTTCACCTTTGCAGACTTGGGATTATGCTTGGCCACTGCATTGCTGAAAGATCTGACAGGAGGAGGAGGCGGAAGGCGCCTTTGGTTGAAGCATTTGTTAGCATAGTGACCTTTCTGCTGACACTTGTTGCAAGTCACCTCTGAGAGTGGACGATGATAAGGAGCATTCGACTTTGGAGCTTGATTCTGAGACTTGTTCTGATAGCCAGAGTTGGAAGAGTGGGAAGATCCATGGCCACCTTTGTTCTTCTGTTGGAAACGCTGACGAAACGGAGGAGGAGGAGGCAACCAGAACTTCTGTTGCTTAGCAGCCACTAGTGAGGAAGATGAAGACTGAACTGCGTCCCTGACTCTCTTCTTAGAAGCCTCACACTTGAGCTGAGCAGCCTCTTGCTTCAGTGCCATATTGTAGAATTGATCAAACTGAGTAGGCTCAACAAGAACGCGAGCTAACTTCAGATCCTCTCTAAGGCCACCTCTGAAGTGATAGTTCATGCTCTTTTCATCAGGAACGTCTTGTTTAGCGAAGCGAGCAAGTTTCTGAAACTGGATGTTGAATTGATACACAAACATGTTGCCTTGCTTGAGATTGCGGAACTCCTCACGCTTGCTCTCAACAACACTTTTTGGAATGTGGTGCGCTTTGAAGTCCCGACAGAAGTCAGTCCAAGTGATCGCACGACCTCCTCTAGAATCTTTGTATTATTGATACCTATCAGCAGCTTGGTCCTTGAGCTGAAAAGAAGCGAACTTGACATAGTCCTCAGGCCTGACATTGCTACATTCAAAATGCTTGTTGATGTCCACGAGCCAATCATCGGCATCCGTGGCCTCGGCACAGTAGCTGAAAGACTTGGGTTGATTTGCGAGAAACTAGTTGAGAGTAGCAAAGTGAGGCTGATTGTTGCCTTGACCTTGATTTCCTTGATTGCCTTGCCCTTGGGTGCATTCTTGCAAGAGTTGCAGAATCATCTGAGCATTGGCGTTGGTGGCTGCCATGATAGCTTGCCATGCCTCCGGAGGCGGAGGTGGTGGCGGAGGGTTTGCCTGACTCCCTTCATTGCGTTCCGGATTCTGACACGTTGGCGGAGTCATCCTAAAGAGGGTGACATCCGTTAGCATCCTGATAGACAAATAGACAAATAGAATCAACGGATAGAAATTGCAACATATAGTCTTCACAATAAACATTCGAACGAGGATGAACGAATGAATTCCATAGTAAATCATCACACTTCCATTAAGTTGAGAAGCCACTTAGAAAAAGGTATGGAATCAACATTTGACTTTGAAGCAATTCGAAAACCACAATTCAAAACAAAACAAAGTATTGGCTTGCAGAATAAGCCGGAACAAACATATGATAAAGATTTCGTCTGAAGTTTTCGTGGTGGGGCCCACACGGGCTCGATCGTACAGCACCATCATGTACAAGGCAGTGCACATGACATACGAAGCATCCCCGAGTCGGCATAGCCAAGGACTCTTTAAGACACTACGAGACCACTGTAAAACCAACCGTGGAAAGGCGGACCACTAGACGTCGAACCCCAATCTCATATCATGCGTCTGTCGGAAAGATATCCTAGGAGCTACTTGAATTCCCACTTATAAACTCCCGAAACTTTCTGGTTATGCAATCTGGTGTTGGGGATACAGGGGACACAAAATATATCACCCAAACTAGCAATCCCTAGATCCAGCTGTATCCATCCGTCAACACATAACAAAGAAACCTTTGTAAATCGTGTACCTCAACCTTCGAAAAGCATCCGTTATACGAGTTATGGCAATACTCCCGAACTCCCGCCCCAGTACTGGGTGGCGTCAAGGTGATCTCACCAACAACTGCATAAAAGTGATTTCGATGTCGGCGAAACTCAGGTATTCCAGAACTGCAACGATAAAATTGTGACGACAACACCTCGGAGCTCAACTCCCCGGGACACTGCCACAACCCCTAAATGTCAGGAGGCACCAAGAACAATGTTCTCGTCACAAAATCATCAGAACGATTCTAAGATACCCGCGTGATCCTAAAAAAATTTTTAGTGACATTTGAGGAGAGAAGACTCAAAACTTCTACGTCAGGAGGCCTCACCAGAGCGATGAAGGGACTGAGGAGTAAAAAGAATCCTACTCTCCGACATTTATAATCCTAAGACTTAAAACATTTTTGTTCTAGACTCAACAACGCCAGCGATTCGATCAAGCAGGGGGCTCCTAAGTCGGGGATGGCTCTGATTACCAAGTTGTAACGCCCACGATGCGGCTATATCTCCCACGTGTCGAGGCACGACTTAGAGGCATAGCCGCATTGTGGTTTTGTCGCAAGAAGGGTCATCTTCACACAATCCCATGTAATGAACAAGAATGGGATAACGAGAGTTGGCTTACAATCGCCACTTCACACAATACATAAATATAATCCATATATCATCCAAAATACACACATAGACCGACTACAGTCAAATCCAAATGAAAATAAGATAACCCCAAATGCTAGATCACCGATCGTCCCAACTGGGCTCCACTACTAATCATCGGGAAAAGACACATAGTAATGACCACGGTCCTCATCGAACTCCCACTTGAGGTCGATTGCGTCATCTGCACTGGCATCGTCAGCACCTGCAACTGTTTTGGTAGAATTTGTGAGTCACGAGGACTCAGCAATCTCACACCCGCGAGATCAAAACTATTTAAGCTTATAGGAAAGGATGGTGTAATGAGGTGGAGCTGCAGCAGGCAATAAGCATATATAGTGGCTAACATACACAAAAGAGAGCGAGAAGAGAAGTAGCGGAACGGTCGTCAACTAGTAATGACCAAGAAGTGATCCTGAACTCCTACTTACGTCATTCATAACTCAAACCGTGTTCACTTCCCGGACTCCGCCGAGAAGAGACCATCACGGCTACACACACGGTTGATGTATTTTAATTAAGTCAAGTGACAAGTTCTCTACAACCGGACATTAACAAACTCCCATCTGCCTCATAACCGCGGGCACGGCTTTCGAAAGATAATACCCTGCAGGGGTGTCCCAACTTAGCCCATCATAAGCTCTCACGATCAACGAAGGATAAACCTTCTCCCAGGAAGACCCCATCAGTCTCGGAATCCCGGTTTACAAGAGATTTCGACAATGGTAAAACAAGACCAGCAAAGCCGCCCGATGTGCCGACAAATCCTGATAGGAGCTGCACATATCTTGTTCTCAGGGAACACCGGATGAGACATCCTACGAGTGAAACCAGACCTCGAGATTCCACGAGGGGGCCCCGCAGTCTACTCAGTTCGGGCCAACACTCCAAGGAGCACTGGCCCGGGGGGGTTAAAATAAGATGACCCTCGGGCTCGCGAAAACCCAAGGGAAAAACGCTTAGGTGGGAAATGGTAAAACCAAGGTTGGACCGTGCTAGAAAAGTTTTATTCAAGGCGAACTGTCAAGGGGGTCCCATAAATCACCCAACCGGGTAAGGAACGCAAACTCAAGGAACATAATACCGGTAAGACGGAAACTAGGGCGGCAAGAGTGGAACAAAACACCAGGCATAAGGCCGAGCCTTCCGCCCTTTACCAAATATATAGATGCATTAATTAAATAAGAGATATTGTGATATCCCAAAATATCCATGTTCCAACATGGAACCAACTTCAACTTCACCTGCAACTAGCAAAAGCGGTAACTTAGCCAAACAACGGTTTGCTAGGAAAGGATGGTTTGTGGCTGACATGGCAATATGGGAGGCATGATATAGCAAGTGGTAGGTAGCGCAGCATGGAAAATAGAGCGAACAACTAGCAAAGCAAAGATAGAAGTGATTTCGAGGGTATGGTCATCTTGCCTGCAAGGTTCTCAGAGTTGTCGAAAGCTTGATCCTCGTAAGCGTACTCAACAGGTTCCTTGTTCACGAACTCGTCTCCCGGCTCTACCCAAAACAAGAACACAAGCAACGGAACCACAATCAATCACGGGAAATGCACAAGCAACATGATGCAAAACATGCATGATATGCGAGATATGATATGCGATGCATATGCGTGCTCCGGAAGGAAAATGATGAACAAGGCAGTAACTTGGCAAACCAAGCATGCCACTGAAAAGATGAGATGATTTCGGTCGAAATCGATATAAAGATCACCGGAAACGGATGCACGGTTTGCAAATGGCAAGCAAAACAAGAATGACACGAACCGGGGATTAACAGCATGATAGCACTTAGAATGCAGCAAGTAACAATGCTACAGCACTCCAACATAGCAACAAAACATATGGCAGTAATCTAAAGGTGATGCTTGGCAAAAGATGAACACTGAGCTACGGCTAGATCACAACATAACAGACTCAAACAAGCATGGCATGGCAGTATTCTACTAAATGCATATGACAAAAGTCCCTGACTGACCATAAGCCAAAAAGGACCAGAAGATATGATGGCAACCATGTAAACATAGCAAGTTTCGTTAACAGGTTTCAGACTTGGCAGAAAACAGAGCATGGCAGAAACAGACATTATGAGGGCATCTTTGTGAGCTTGATGCACTCATCACAAAGCAATGCATGACAAAACAAGCATACCTACAGTAAGATGGAATGTTTATGAAGCAATCCAAGGCAAGGGCAAGTACATATCATGTATGGATCAACTACAACAAGCTTGGAAAAAATGAATATCATGTAAACAATCTGCCAGGAACATTTTATAGCAAAAGAAGAGCAAGATTGAGTCATGCTATGGCACTCTATAATTTCAAACAAGGGCATGAATGGATCAATTACAACAATAACTACAAAACACCCTTACTGAACATCTCCAAAAGGAGCATGGATCTCTCTCTAGCCACATGGATACATAGCAACAAAATAACAGCAGACAAAGACTTAGTAAATTTACCAAGTCCCTGAAATCAGAAACATCACGAAGCCTAGTTTGCAGGCTGGTGCTAGTCACCAAAGATATCACAAAATACATGGCATACACCTTTGTAAAGATGGCATGGCATACAACAAAACACATGTAGAGCTCATGCCCATAACATGCACAGATTAAATGCAACAAAAATAACAAATCCTCAAGTTCTGATAAGTAACAGCAGACAACAGCAACTAGCACTATTGCACCAGAGATTTGGGCATTAAGATGGACTCCAATGAACATGGTGCAATGGAAAAAATGTAGATCATCACGACATGAACATTTCGATATATTACATGCGCGAAACGGAGCTATATGCAGAGAGTTATGATGCGATGAACAGGTGCGCATATTGTAAAAATATTGAGACTTGGTGATTTCGGGGAGAGGAGAAATGTCAACCTTCAGGTTTGACAGGATCGGGATTGGGCCCGAGCTCGAGGCTCGCCGTGGACGGTGACGGGGAGGAAGACGGCGGAGGGAGTAGCTCGGGAGGAAGGAGGAGGCAGGCGGCGGGGCCGAGGCCGGACCGGGAGGAGAGGGGCGCCGGCTCGGGGACGGACGGGCGCGGCGACGCGGCGTCGGTGGCGTGGCGGCCCGACGGAGGCGGCGTCCGGTGTCAGCGGGGTCGGAGGCGACG
>NC_057802.1:210525158-210534136 GCF_018294505.1 Triticum aestivum | reverse complement strand
GGTCGGGCGACGGGGAGGAGATGGGCCGCGGGGGTCTGCGGCTGGCTTCGCGGGCCGGCGGCGGTCGCCGATGTACGGGCGACACGTGTCGCGCGGTGAGTGGACGGGGCGGCGGCGGCTTTCGTCCGGCGCGCGGAGGGAGAGGCTAGGGTTTCGGCGATCCGGAAAATTTCGGGGCGGCTCACATATATATAGCTAGAGGGAGCTAGGAGAGTCCAAACGGAGCGCGGTTTTCGCCCACACGATCGTGATCGAACGACCTAGATCATGGAAAAGACTTAGAGGGGGTTTTGGGCTGTTTAGAGAGGGGTTTTGCTGCAACACACAAAAGGACTTTGCGGTTACCCGGTTAACCGTTGGAGTACCAAACGACTTCCAAATGGAACGAAACTTGACCGGTGGTATACCAAGGCCACTTGACAAGACTCGGTCCATTCCGAGAACGTTCAGCACCCGCTCGCGAAAGGAAAACAAGAGGGGTGCGCCGGAGGAGATGGGAGCGCCGGATTGCAAAACGGACAACGGGGAAAATGCTCAGATGCAAGAGACGAACACGTATGCAAATGCAATGCACATGATGACATGATATAAGATGCATGACATGAAAAAAATGCAAAACAGAAAACAAAACCCGACCCCGGAGGGAATATCATAACACATAGCCGAAAATGGCAAGAGTTGGAGTTACAAATATGGAAAGTTACATCCGGGGTGTTACAGGACACCAGCCCACTAAGGGGCTGTGCGCCCCTCCCAACCCCTCTCACGTAACGTGGAGAGGTGGTGGCGCCTCCCGTAGGGCAGCCACCCCTCCCGGCTTGGGGGGCAAGTTTCCGAGAGGTGGGGGCGCCCAAACCCATCTAGGGTTTCCCCTGTGGCCGCCGCCCCTCCCCTAGGGAACCCTAGGGCGCCTCCTCCACCCCCTTCCCCCTATATATAGTGAGGGAGAGAGAGGGCAGCCGCACCCCTTGCCTGGCGCAGCCCTCTCCTCCTCCAACTCCTCCTCCTCCTCCGTAGTGCTTAGCGAGCTCCATTGCCACCACGCCGTCATGCTGCTGGAGTTCTCCCTCAACTTCTCCTCTCCCCTTGCTGGATCAAGAAGGAGGAGACGTCCCCGGGCTGTACGTGTGTTGAACGCAGAGGCGCCATCCGTTCGGCGCTAGATCGGATCTTCCGCGATTTGAATCGCCGCGAGTGCGACTCCATCAACCGCGTTCTTGTAACGCTTCCGCTTAGCGATCTTCAAGGGTATGAAGATGCACTCCCTCTCTCTCATTGCTAGCATCTCCTAGATTGATCTTGGTGACACGTAGGAAAATTTTGAATTATTGCTACGTTACCCAACAGGGGGGTGGCTTATATAGTGAACGCCAGGACCCCAGCCGTTCCCCTGTTGCCAAGGGTTCAATGTACATAAAGATGAGGCATTACTGGTAATGCCAACCTTAAATGCCTTAATGGCCTTAAAGATTACAGAGTGAAGGCTCGTCCGTTGCCGCTCCAGATGACTCCTGGTCTTCAATAGGTCGACTGGATTCTCGTATGGTCGAGTGGTCGATTGGTCGAGCGACTTCAGGAAGGAGGGGTCTCCGAGTAGCTGATCGGTCGAGTGGATTGCACTCGACACCTTTGTTGGGCCCTCCCTGTTGTCTCTTGAGCTTCTTTGTTTCTAGGATAGTGACCTTGGATAGGGCGCATAGGTCAGGCTTATGACCCTACCCCAGGTCTATATCATCATCAGGCTGTGCACCGTAGCATGCAGCCTGATGTTGCTGAACCTGTGATGTTGCTGAACAGAGGAATATGCTTCTTTAGCTGATCATTTATTGCTGCATAAGCTGGAAAATTGGTTTGGTGGAACTTGACTTGCACAAATGTCTGAACCTAACCTCATATGGAGTACTACACTACACGTAAAATACAGGCCGGGGATACTTCTTGGCTAGAGCTTCTAGTAACCAGACCAAGTGAATTTGTCAGATTCAAATGAGCAGTAAATAATATACAGAGGATTCATCCCACCAAAAATATCTAAAACTGTACAGCATTGCAAAATCATGAACAGACAAAGAACAGAGCAAAGAATTTACTATAAGTCAGAGAGAATTCCGACATTTTTCTAGTAACCACACCAAACTGAATTTGTCAAATTCAAACAATTGCTAGATACAACGATTCATCCACCATGCAGATGTAAAACTCCATAGCATATTAATCTTTCATGCGTGTTTCTGCACTTGTCTAAAAAATCATTACTGGGTTGACAAAGCTCAAGAACATTGGCCCAGAAATAACCACTAGAAAGTAGTGCATTTGGCGAGACTTCTCCCTCCCTCTCTAGTTAGCACTTAGCAACATCCATATGACTACATTACCTAGCACTTAGCAGTATCTACATGGCTACATTACAAATGTACCAAACTAAAGATTGAAAACTTTTAATTGTTTAAAGGAAAGCATTTCAACGTCTAAGAGTTAGACTGCTCCCACAGGTCAACATGAAATTGGAAACAACCAGTCAGCCACAGTGACACAAGACTAAAGATACTACAAGTTGATGGAATCCCTGAAATTTGGCATTAATTCATTCTAAAATTTGAATAGTACTAAGACCCAATCTCCATGGTCTAGGAAATGCAAGGGGCACAAAAATGAACATACATACCGATGTAATTGTACTCCCTCCTCGTTCCTTCGCGCACATCAGATCCGAATTTTTGCAGAACAATGAGCACACAGAAATGTCAAGATTTCGTGATTCATCATGAGCTCCTTATTACCAGAAGCATGGATGTACCTTCACCAGCATGAGAGTGTCCACCACCTCGCGCTCCAGCGACGCGGCCCTGGAAAAATAAGGTTCAGAGCCAACCACCCTCGCCTCAAAATCCGGCAAAAAGTAAGCGGAAGTGGGAGCACCTGACAATGCGCTTGATCTGGGGAGGGGAGAACTTGGCGACCTCCATGCCCCACTTCACGGCACGGCGGGCCTCCCGCATCTTCTCGCTGCGGCTGCCCCTGAGGGGCGCGCCGTCCCCGTCGTCCGGGTCCTCGTCATCGGAGGGCAGGGGGCGAGGGGGCGGAGGGCGCGCGTGTGGGCGTGGAGGGATGACGAGCGAGGCGCGAGGGAGGAGAGGAGGCGGGCGACGGATGCATGGGAGAAGGAGAGGGAGAAGCTGGGGATCGCCGGTGGGGAGGTTGCCGGGGTGGTGGGCGGCAACGGCATGCGATGGGAGGGAGATGAGGGGTGAATCGGGAGAAGAGAGGAGGTGGAAGGGAGGCCGACGGTGGAGGGGATCTGGATCGAGGGTTGGGTGTTTTTACTTTTTTTTAGACAAACAGTGGTGGACTAGTGGGTGGAGTGGGATGGTTGGTGGGGTGGATCGGGGGTGGGTGGTGTGGAAATATACTACTAGCATGGGCATCTGACCTGCGCTACAGCTATTCACAAAGTAGTAGCGCGGGTTTAGAACCCTCGCTACTACTATGGCATGTCCCGGGGGGCACGGCAGAGACCACTTAGTAGTAGCGAGGGTTAAAAATCCGCGCTACTACTATCAACTTAGTAGTAGCGAGAGGTAAAACCCGCGCTACTAGTAAGTAGCAGTAGCGAGGGGTATAAACCCACGCTACTAGTAAGCGTCTGTGTATAAGCTTTTCCCTAGTAGTGTGGACTAGTACTACTTTTATGTGTACCATCAACTCGCAGAACGACGAGAAGCTTGCATACTACGCCCTCTCCCTCGCCCACGCATGGTGGCTCACAGGACGAGGAGAAGCTTGCTTACTATGTATGCCTACGCCCTCTCCCTCGCTCACGCGCACGCTGGCTCGCAGGATGAGGAGAGGGTTTTAACTACAGTGCCTTCTCCCTGTCCCTCTCACTCGCCCTCGCGGTGGACGTGCAGTAGTTCATTTAGTGTCAGATTGCAGAAGCATATTGTACTGTAGTATCATCATTGTTTTAACTTCTGAAGAGGCGAAGAGCCAAGTGCAAGGTTCACGGGAGTACGAACTGTTGAACCTCCCGAAGAGGTGAAGAGCCAAGCGCAAGGTTTATAGGAGTTGTCGTCCTAGTACTACAACTATAGAGAACGATCGCTACTGTATGATGCTGCCACATCACCTATAACCAAAGCTGTGCCACCTCTTTTTTCTCACAGAGCATGTTGGAGCCCGTGCAACAGCCACACAAGTTGCACGTACACATAACACATTTACTTGTAATAAATTCTAAACGACAAATGCCAGTATGCCACACAAGTTCATCTCCACTTCATGTGATAAATTTGTGCACGACTACTCTACATATATTTACAGCGCTACCATTCACAATTTACCATACTCCACTTACACGTTATAGATGGGCTCCATGTCCTCCTCTAGGTTCCAGTCCCAGGTGTTCTTCATAGATGGCACGACCCATAGCGGTGGATAACGGGGATCATTGTCGTAGCTTTCTAGTCCGGTTCCACATGATGGAGACTCGTCCAAGCTAAAGCGGCATAAATCAGGGATAGCGTGTCCCAGCATGTCGTTCATCCGGCGATGCACACTAAAGACACAACCATGCTTCATGAACGGCAGGCCATTAGTGTCGTGCATGGAAGGTGGCATCTGCTTCACAATGGGGTAGCTGTCCCCAATGAAAAGCGAGTACTCTCCAAGAGTGTTCCTCGGCACCAACATAGCATCACGGGGGTCGAACTCGGCGCCGTTCATCTGGTACACGCGGCATCTCAGATCTGGACACATGGTGTCGTACAAGGTCAAGGTCCATGGATGATAATGTTGTGCTCAAATATGGCGGTCAGTTATATTGTGCAACAAGTAGCACTACTCCAGTATAGAGGAAGTAAAATAAGTGACTTATAATATATAGCCACTCTTGGCTACATGGATCAGATACGAAGACATGTAAAAATAAAAATGGTGGTAGCTAGTGGGTTCAAGTCTTCAAGGGGCTAGCTATACGCGTCCTCGAAGGTAAAAGGTACTAGTACTAGTAAGTAGTACTCCTTACTACTACAATGAGAGAGAAGGTGAGAAGGTTAAAAAAATCTAATACTAAATTGTAGTACTAGTACAGTAAACATGTCCCAGTCAAGAAAAGAAAAGAACTAACAAGTACTACTACTCTAACACATAGCAATGAGAAAATGGAATACCTGGGTAGATTGTGACAGTCCAATCGGGGTAGATCGTGTGACCAGGTTGCACAGCAGTGGTACCATGGGTAACGACTGCCAAGATAGTTGATCCCATTATGCCAAATTCAGCTACAAGCACTACAGGAAACAACTACTTTGCCGTCTGCCACGGCGGACGGCAAAGGCTCGAAAGGCGGATAGCAAAGACCTTTGCCGTCAGCCGCGGACGGCAAAAGGCTCCGGCAAAGAAGGCTACGGTAAACAGCTTCTTTGCCGTCTGCTTCCTGGCGGCGGACGGCAAAGGCTCTTTGCCGTCTGCGGCGGACGGCAAAGAGGGCGGACGGCAATAATTGCGCTGTCAGTCCGTTAAGTGGCTAACGGCAGACCTTTGCCGTCCGCCGCGGACGGCAAAATTTCTCTGGTCTTTGCCGTCCGCCTTATGATGTCATCTACACGTCACTAGATGGCAGGTTCTTTGCCGTCTGCCACTGATGGCAAAGTGCAGGTTCTTTGCCGTCTGCCACGGACGGCAAAGTCTTTGCCGTCTACCACTGTAGGCAAACTGACCAAATGGGTCAGCTCCCAGGAAGCACAGTTGGCTGCCACGTGGCTTCTTTGCCGTCCGCGGCAGACGGCAAAGAGCTCTTTGCCGTCGATGGCAGACGGCAAAGAGCCTGCATATTGTCTGTTTTTTCTGTTTTTTATTAAATCCCACAATTTGCATAGAAAATATATAAGTTTCATATCACATATCCAGCACATATCCAGCACATAAGTTTCATATCACATATCACATCAGTTTCATCCATACACATTGTTCATACATAAGCAAGTTCCATCCATACACATAGTTCCATCCATATATATATTACAATGCAAAGTTTCATCAACATAGCAAGTTAGATGCAATGATCCATATCACATAGTTCCATCCATCATAACAAGCTAGATACAATGCAAAGTTTCATCAAAGAAAAAGCAAGCACTCCATCATAGCAAGCTAGCTTCCATGAAGTGAATGAAATCTGCAAAATGGTAAATAAGAAAGTTAGAAATAGGTGACTAGAACAAGAAGAAGACTAGAACAAGAAGTATATGTCATTTATGAGCTAACTTAGGTGAAGTGGATCATATATGAGCTAACTAAGTTGAAATGGGTTGTTTATGATCTAACTTAGTTGAAATGGATCATTTATGAGCTAACTTAGTTGAAATGGGTCGTTTATGAGCTAACTAAGGTGAAGGGCATCGTTTTTGAGCGAAGTAAGGTGAAATGGGTCATTTTGGAGCTAACCTAGGTGAAATGGGTCATTTTGGAGCTAATCTAGGTGAAATGGGTCATTTTGGAGCTAACCTAGGTGAAATGGGTCATTTTAAAGCTAACGTAGGTAAAATGGATCATTTAGGAGCTCATCTACGTAAAATGGGTCATTTTAGAGCTAATTTAGTTGAAATGGATCTTTTTGAGCTAACTTAGGTGAAATGGATCATTTAAGAGCTAATTTAGGTGAAATGGATCGTTTTTTAGCTCACTTAGGTCAAATGGATCGTTTATGAGCTAAATTAGTTGAAATGGATCGTTTATGAGATAACCTAGGTAAGATGGGTCATTTTGGAGTTAACCTAGGTGAAATGGGCCATTTTAAAGCTAACGTAGGTAAAATGGATCATTTAGGAGCTAATCTAGGTAAAATGGGTCATTTTTGAGCTTACTTGGATGAACTGCATCATTTATAAGCTAACCTAGGTAAAATGGGTCATTTTGGAGGAAAATAAGCTAACTCTAGGTCATTATGGTAAGCATATTGGAGGAAATAAAGCTAAGTCTAGGTCTTTATGCATTTGTTTAGCAAAACACTAGAGAAACTTATCGTGATCAGGGAGGTGTAGGAGCGGGGTGGCTAGTGCCGCTACCTGGAGAAGGATCGTGCGATGCGTTTCTGGAGTTAAGCTGCACCAAAGATCATTTCCAATGTCTCATTAGCATTACGACACTCAAATTTTAAGACTACCAAGTAATGTCCATTCAAACTAAACTCACCGTGCTCCCAGGAGCAATCACTGGCATCGGCGGAGCGGGCTGACCGGACTTCTCGCACACAGACTGCACATTTGGTTTTCAGAACAGAGTCATACTAGTTAGTAATGAGACTCAAATGTTAAGACTAGCAAGTAATTTGCAGAAGAAACTTACCACAAGGAGCTCGTACATGGCCCTTGCCTGCATGTCATTCCGTGCCCTCTCCTCCTCCATCATCTTTCTCGTCCTCTCCTCCATCTCCCGCTGCCTCTCCGCCGCCTCCGCCAGAAGTTTCTCCGTTCTATCTCTCTCAGTCTGTATAGCAGCCTGCAACACCACTCACATGACCATTTGTAATCATTGATGGAAGCGCACACAATGTAATGGAGAAAGATAACTGAGTACGTATCACTAACCTTGATGGCGAGTTGCACTGGCCGTTCACGAGGCCTTATCTCAGGAGCGGAGCTCGACTGGCGCGCCTTGATCTCCGGGAGAGTGCTAGGACAACGGATAAGTCCATCTCCAATGGCTATGGAGCCATGGGACCTCCCGCCACCAGATATCATCACCAGCTCTGGATCAATGGGACCCTGGCTCGGGTTAAAGTCCTCCCCTTTCCTCGCCTTCCCCTCATCTCTATATCTCACGAGCTTGTTGTGGGAGGAGATGTTGGTGAAGTTGTTTGCATCATCGAGGTCAGACTGAGAGAAAGCCTTGACTTTCTTGAAAGAGCCAGTGTGGGCCATGGCATACAGGTCGTACACCTCTGGCACCTTATCGGCCTTATTGTGGCGTGCCTGAAAGAGAGAAACAATGAAAATTAGTAATTAAAGGGCTCAAGCTAGCATGATGAATGAATTGCATGAATCATGAAGCAAACCACATACCCAGTTGCGCCCGAACTGATATAAGTTGGAGCTGCCTTGATGGTGTGGCACACCTTCCATTTGGGCACGTTTGTCCTTGGCCTCGTTGTGGAGGGCTAGCCATTCTTGTGAGCACCACTCATCGACCAACACCTCCCAACAATCCATCCGATCCGCACACCATCTCGGAGGCGCCTAAGTTAGCAAATAGAAACTTGAGCGCTACGGCTAAGAATTACTAAATGAAGGAAGTTAAGTAGAAGACCTTAAGAATTACCTTCACGTACTTCTCCTTACTCAGGAACTTATCGCGGCACGCCGGCTTGGTCTTCTTGATACCACGCAAGGCGTAGTAGTCTCGAACAGCCTGCACCCGAGCCTCGTGCCGTAAGTTCTGGAGTAGGCGCTTGCAGACGTTCTGGATAACATTTGCGCTGTCCTCCTCGTATCCCTCCTCACACCTGTAGAATGTCTGCAATCAAATGAGACAATATTGATTAGTACAATTAATAACTAGCTAGTTGAAGATTTTGAAATGTGTAAAGGAGAAATTACCCAGAACATCCTGATCACCATGTCTGCCCTCGTGTCGCACACGACACCGTCGATAATGACATCCGGCGGGGCCGGGGCAGCCACGTAGTGCTCCCAGCTCAACCCAAGCTCTGGAAGCCGACCCTCACCAGGCAACGTGACAAACCCCGGGAAGTTTTGCCGGCAAAGAACTCCAAGAACGGAGTTGGGCCGGCGGACACTATGATGGTGGTCCCAACCCCTGCAGCATGACAAGGCCAACGCATTAGTTATTTGAAGAAACTTGAATGCAGAAGGTACAAAAATATTAAATGCACTTACGTACCTCTCCCCATCAGGGAAGATCAACCACCTCGGGGTCGGGGTCGGGGTCGGGGTCGGGGTCGGGGTCTCGGGGTCGGGGTC